>NW_019173287.1:0-9849 GCF_001773325.1 Penicillium arizonense | reverse complement strand
TTTGTTCTTGACCGTTTGTTCTTGACCGTTTGTTCTTGACCGTTTGTTCTTGACCGTTTGTTCTTGACCGTTTGTTCTTGACCGTTTGTTCTTGACCTTTGTCCTTAACCGTTTGCTGTTTACCATTTATTGCTAACTGTTTGTTGATCATTTGCAAACCGTTCACCCTTCACCATTTACCGTCCGTTGTGAACAATGTTAATCGTTCGTTGTTAAACGTACACTGTTTCACCATCGCTGCGTTGCTAACCTATCTTTGCTCACTGTATCTTTGTTGAACCTTTTTTACTGAATCTTTTTCTATTGCCTACCCGGCACGCATGCGGACACGTGACACTGGCGTTGCCAGCTCCAGTGGTCAGTACAGAATGCCAGTCCGACGAGAGTTCGAATATTCGGTTATCTTGCACCTTGCCCTCAGAAAAACTGGTTGAAAGCCTGGCAGAGGCTGGAAAAGCAGGAGAAACCCGTGGCCATGCACCTTGATATTCAAATTATCGTCGGGGATAAAGGCGACTCACCTCCGCTTTAAGCTACAGATGAACGGTGATTGGGCCCGAAGATGGCACCAAGCACATGTTAAATTGAACGCGCAGAAACAAGTAAATGAGAACAGTGTGTCCTGAAGTAAGCCTTCACTGTCACGTATACATCTTCCTTGGTCAGGATGGCAAAACATAACCCTGTGCGATTTATTTGTTCTCTGGCGGACTATAGAGGTCCGTAATCAATACTGTCAGCACCGCATGCCCGTTGCAAGAACTTAACCACGACGATGTAGTTCCAACCTTATTCTCACGTTCTGCTGCAGGAGGATAGACCGCGTATCTTCCTACCACCCAACATAGAAGCGACACCCCGCTGTGTGGAACAAAGTGACAACAACTGAGACTGGATATCTTGGCAGAGGGTTTTACCATGCACGTTTGGCAACTTTGAGTTGGCTAAAGAGAGTAAATTATGCGCCCAACAGATGGGCGGTAATGTAACAGCTGAAAGCCGACCTTAGCTTCGGTTTTCAAGACAATAGCTGTTCAAGGAGAATAATGACCCAACCGAAATCACGATATAGGGTCCTTGATCTCTCTATCAATATTTGGCTACGGCCCGAGATAGTTGAGTATCAGTGAGACCTACTGTTTGAAGTGAAAAGAGATTGGATATAGCGTCCTGTTTTTCCAATCTGACATCTAATTTGAGCGTGGTGCTTTTACAGTAAAAGATCGAACAGCTTCTGCAGATTCCCCGTTCAACTTACAGGAATCTATTGATATTCCATGAAAACAAGAGACGCGAGAGCATATTCATTTCTTGTAGTTAAAGCAGGAGAAGCCTTGGACTAGTTCTAATACTGCGATCGATACCGCACAATGTAAAGTCACAAATTCCCACTCCATGGGTTAGCGAAAGTATGTCTCATGGACTAGATATCCACCAGAAGATAAAAAAAGGTCAGAAGCCATTCAGTTCGCACGAAATACCCCCCCGCTTTGGCGACTTCAATAAATACCGTCTGCTAAGTTTATAGGAACAAAAATGGTGGAGCAATTGAGAGTGGTAAGTTGAGGGTGGTACAGTTGGCCCAGTTGTTTACTAATGTAGTGACCGGTCTTTTCCAGCCTCACGATGGTTTATTTGCTTTTAACACTATAACATGATCGTGATGTACCCGATGCGGTATAAATAACAACTCATTTTTAAATCTGGTCTCACAAATGACAAATTTGGTTTCATGCTGCTCAGCAGAAGCGACGCGTTTAACAGTCTATTGGCTTCAATAAAGAAGGGTCGTCAATAAACATTTCATGGGGCGGATTTTGCGTTCAGTCTTGCCCTTCAGCCACTGAACCAATATTGCTGTTATATTTGAGCTAATGTAGCAGGCCATGGAAATGCACAGTGGTACAGTGACTCGTACCTGTTCCCTCCTATTCTCCAATGATTATGTACATCGATACTATTTGGGATTTCATTCTGTCTTTCTGGATTACATCATCGTATTAACACGTACTTCACACTTATAAAAACACGTGGTAAGACAAGGGACCACCTTCGACGATGATGTCCTAGGTACTAGCCCTGGAATACAAGCCCCACGCCGGTAAGGGAGTACTCCGAGCACATAATCTACAATTTTGAAACGATCTTAAAGTGGTTGTTTGTTTGTTTGTTTATTGTTTCACAGAGTTAATCATCCTCAATGCGGCCTCGCCCAATATCCAATCTGTACCTCACACCAAATCAAGCGATCTGAAAGGAGCTATAGGTAATCATCCATCACTGGCCACAAAGTGATCACTGAAAGTGAGATAAACAGGAGAATCCACTAAGTGATAGACAAAAAGGTCCAGGAGTAACCAAACTATGGGCACTTAGAAGTCTAACCTGACCTCGACAATTGAGCCACAACCGGTAGCCATGTTGCTCGAGATACCAGACACATCAGCGATTATATTCTGACCATCCGGAATCCGCTGAACTACATCATCATCGATGATAATTTTCATTCCATTTTTGATCTGGAACAGCTGCACTATATGATCCTGCTTGAAGCGTTGTTTGTGAGATATCTTCGCCATTAGCTCATTCGCAGTACGTTCTGTCAGATACACTGCTGTATGGTAATCATCTTGCTGTGCGCCGCTTTTCTGGAAGCGGAGATAGAAACATGCAACTAGTTATGTATAAGTCAGACTATATCCTTTAGCTGGTTGGGAACTGAACCTTACCTGGTGCTTTGGATTTTGAATTGATTGATGTCAATGCAGCCTTTCCGGTAGACAGAGCCAGAATTGGTGGATTTTGGTCTTTGCGGGACGTGGGTGACCGGTGATCTGTCGAGTTATATGACAAATTTCTCGACACACTGTCTAATGTTGATGGTGGCGTCAGGGTTTGCAAGGTCGGCTGGTCCATTCGAGCGATGCTTTGCGTCAGATTATCTTCCATTTTGATTGGGAACAGATCTGGATCATCCTTAATACTCCCGGGAAGACAGAAATTGGTCACGGGTCGATTGGAATAGAATCTGTTTTGCATCATGGCCAAATCCTCATCCAAGCTTTTTTGCAGCTGATCCTTCCTCTCATCTTCGAGCTCTTTGTCGCTCTTATAGAGCACGGAGCGGCTTCCTCGTTTTCGCTTTCCGAGGTGTTCACCTCCGCTTTCGGCTTTGGCAAAATCTTGCCTGCGTCTTTCAATTGCCCGCTTCAGCTGGGAGACGTCATTGAACATTTTTCGTTCGGCCCCGTGTTCACGGAACAGTTTTACTTTGCAATAGCTTATCTCGGCAGGGCCTGAGGTGATAGTCTCGGTTTTGGCGCACAACCTGATAGGAACTCCTTTCACGCCCTTTGTGTGGCTGAAGTCTGTCGAAAGGAAATGGAAGCGGACCCCCATTGAGCAGCCTCGTTTCCCCGTGGTCGGGTCTGAGTACCATGTGACACAGAATCCATCCAGCGAGATCCTTTCTAGCTGGATGTGATCACAGGTTTGTCCTTCATTTTCTTGGGATAGACCAACAAATTCAATGGCATATAAATTACCATCTTTTCGATATGCCTCATGTCCCCGAGTCTCCTTCCACAGGGTCCAAGAAGAGGCAGAGTTCGAAGCCTGTTCATCATCTTCAAAAGTCACGCGAATCCAGGTTCGATATTTGGCAATTTGGTTGCTCGCTGGCTGATCTGTATCGACGATCGACAAAGGATATATTTGAGCTTTGTTGAGATAGGTGACAGGCGGGCGATTTGGGTCATTAATCATCGCTGTCGGCGTGTTCAGTGAGACCTGATACCTAAATCTAGGAAACTGTCAGTTCCACTTCTCCTGCTCACTAGAAAACGGGGACACAGTTTACGGGTGATTATCGTGGCTTGCGCGGCTTTTTCCTGGTGAAAGACTGTTGTTTTGGGGCGTAACGAGCCGAGATATTCCAGTCTCTTGATTATCGACGTCACCCAGGGAGGCTGCTTTGCCCGTTCCATCAGCAGCACCGTCAGCTAAGTCGTAGTGAACAAATGTGCCCGGTGGATATGCAGCATGCAGATTGCCAGGAGCTATAGTTTGGGACCCTTGTGCGAAGTATTGCGCATTTGATGTATCATGAAATGGGTCGATGTTATTTCTATGTAGGGGAGTGACCGCGAATTGTTCAAAGAGCGTTTTCGGTGTCATCAAGTTTGAATCCACGAGTGGTGTATGCAAGTCTCCGGCCGGGCCATGGAAGATTGTATTTAGGCAGTCGGGATTATAAGTTTGGTAAGGCTGGTTTGTATTTGGTGTGGGAAGTGAGTGGTCATCAAGAAATGGCGTAAATCGGAGACCAGAGTGGTCATTTAGCAAGGGCGCGAAGCGAAGACCAGGAGCGCCTCGGGTAGAAAGATGGCTCGGGTCATGGTCCGCGGGGCTGTATGAGAAACAACAAGATGAGCTAATGCGTATGGTTCAAGTCCAGGAGAATGATAGGATGAGAATAGACGTCGCGAACATCACAGTAAGGCATGAGACATACCCAGGAGGATCGTGTATGGTAGGTCGGACAATATCTGAGAAAGTCGCTTGGAACTTATTGATGAGGCCCTCTCCGGGCTTCTTACCATTCGGTCTGCATTGAAGCCCAATTAGTATACACACGTAACGGTTTGCAAAGTTCAGCAGATTATCGTACCTGTTGCCAAACATTTGTGGTGATGAAATGACAGATTTGTAAAAGTCAATGATTCCAGGGCTGGGTAGAGAGCATGTGGGGCGGGAGAGACGGGCATGTCTTGACTTTTTAGCTTCATATCACAAGTGAGCTGCTGCATGTACTGTAACTCCATATGTTGCGGTATTCGGTCTCACCCACCAGTCATAATTTTGGTGGTGCGCTCTTACCCTTTGCCAGTGTCCAATTGCGCTGTCTGCGAGACAAATGCTCTGCCGGCCCACCGATCCACTGCGGCTCACTTTTCAAAATTTCCTAGATGTGACGTAGGTGGAGGGTGACGGGCCAGTCAGCATTAGTTGATGTTCTCCGACCTGTTGCCGATCATCCACCGTCCTGACGTCATCCTTGATAGGTCGCGCAGCTCTCAACACATCTCTATCAGTTAGCTCTAGCACTTTCTGGTGGAACATATGGTTCTTTTGGAATTGGTATTCATTGAAGGCGTCCTTAACGACTGCTTGTGGTATACATGAACAAATCATGAGCCGTGTGCCCGACCTGCGGGGGTAGCAAAGCAATTACGACATCGACCCAAATTAAGCAATATCCGTCAAATTTAGTGCTTTACCTGTTCTGTAGGATTGTGCGTGGTTGGCCATATTGATATCAGGTGGATAACTTACCATTGTGAACATCGGCTTTGGTATCGTGAGACTTCTCGTCCTTCTTGTCGACAAGAGCATCCTTGGCAGCGGTGGCACGAGTGCTCAGCTTGGCATCTTCGTCTTTGGTGACCTGCTTGTTGGTCTCCTTAGAGGCCTCGGCACCAGTGCCCTGCACGGTCTCAGCAACGTAGTTGGCGGCGTTCTGTCCTTGTTAGTATGTGCCAGGGGAGGCGCTGAGCACAGTCACGAACCTTGACGGTATCCATGGTGAATAAAGAAGAGAGGGTGTGCTTTATGTATGATCGTATGGGATTATTGTTTGTTGAGCTTAGAGAAGTTTTCAAGGACTATTTATGTTGTGGTATAGCGTTGTCTGATAACGCACCACGTCATTCTCGATCGTCACGCTCACTACTACCCCAACCGGTCATTCTGGTCTAAAGACAAGAATAGTTACAATTTTTCAAGATTGTGATCTAATAATGATTGCATATTCTGGGTTAAATTTCATATAATATTACCGATCTACCCACTAATATTAAGTCCAGCTTTAAATGTTTGCTATATGCACATAACGGGCTAGCTTATGCTTCCAATTTCCTTGAGTTCGGATTTAATATTCAACTGATTTTGTCTACAATCATTAGCTTGTCGGTTCTCTTTAGGCTCTCACTTTCCGCCTGGTTCAAAGGCGGTGTCGCGCTAAGTTGTCCCTCAGTTTCTGCTCTTGAAGTTTGTAGCGGGAATACACTGTCGTGTTTATTACCATGAGCCTTTCGACCACTTTAACAAATTCAGGTTGTCCTTAATACGGAATGTTGTAACAGAAGTCAAATAATGGCTAGATAGCTTGGTATTTCATCTGGTCGTTTCTGAGGCTCGTTTCTGAGGCTTCAGATCATGGTTAAACCTTTCCGGACCACCCTCAAGAAGACCGTGTACCAACGTGTACTCTGGTGTATACAATGCATATTTAAAGCCTCGCAGTGTGCTCTTAATCTTGACCATTCAAGTCAAGATAGACTATCGTTCCTGAGGTCTTTTCGAAGATGCATTTTTCCTTAATTGCAATTCTAGCCATTGTTCAGGCAGGAACTTCCCAAGCCGGAATCCTTGAGGTCATAGATCATGAAGGGCAATGTCTGATATGGTCTAACAATAATTATGGCTGCACGGGTTACTCTGCGTCTTTTGGCCTTCTCGATGGAGTTGATTGTTCAAGTAGGCACCACTAATTGAAACTTCAGACAGCAGTTAACAGTTTGCTAGAGCTCAGTGTGGTCGACAAGGGCAACCGTCATGAATTGAATGTGCTCAACGTCGACGTATGCGGTACAGAAGACGGCTCACCCGCTGCTTGGATCCAGGTGAACCATACGGGACTGGTCACTTTTACCAATAAAAATGGGAACCAAGCGTCCTGTGTACTCAATGATGGATTAAAGACTGGTAGCTGGTGTGTTGCAACTGGAAAATGGAACAAAACGAATTCGCCCTCCTACTCATCTACCAGTATACTATCTACCGACACTTCATCTGCTAGGACTTCATCTGCTAGGACTCCATCTACCAGCACTCCATCTACCAGCACTCCATCTACCAGCACTCCATCTACCAGCACTCCATCTACCAGCACTCCATCTACCAGCACTCCGTCTACCAGCACTCCATCTACCAGCAATCCGTCTACCAGCACTCCGTCTACCAGCACTCCGTCTACCAGCACTCCATCTACCAGCACTCCGTCTACTAGCATGCTATCTACGACCACTATGGAAGATAACCTCGTCACGAGTACTAGTGTTGTTTGGGTCATGAGGTAACTATTCTATAGTAAATCTCTTATGCGAACGTTTTTCAATAAGGTTAGTGGTTTAAATTATTTCGCATCGTGGCGGCTACAGTATGAAAAGAAGGTCGAGCATTCAATGAAGCTCATAATCGCAACGGCGAGCACGTAGTCGTGAAGTTCGCCTTAAAAGACTTTTGCTGATAGCTCTTGTGTCACAACTATAGGTAATCCAACCACGAAAGTCTATAGAGTATAGTAGCGACCGCTTTCGCCTTTTATGGGACGTAGAGGAGCTATTTCAAACGCTAATCATATGCTGCGCTAAGCTGTATATAGCTATTCCTATATTTAAGGATCCGTTACAAGGCTAAATAGGATAATACTGAACGAGGAAAAAGACTTAGTGGGTATCTATCCTGTATTGGAACGGTACCACATCCACATCCACTATCCGTCACTGCATAGTCCTAACCCACCAAAAGATAGCCTAAAAAGCTGGATCCCTGGAGGAATCATGTTATATACAGCGATTTTCGAAAACAGTTTACCCATCAGACACTCAAACTTCGTTTCTGGGCCCGTACCCGAAACAAGCTAAACTCTTATTGGGGCAAGTGGTAAGACATTGTCCACTTATAGATCAGTTCCATGTACGAGCTAGCCTTATCTGGCCTAGCGTTGTCTCGGGTACGGGCCGAGAAACAAAGTGTGAGTGTCTGAGGGGTAAACTGTTTTCGAAAATCGCTGTATGACCTAGTGGTATATCAAACAAACAGGACTGTACCAGGGGTAAGACCAATTTCTGGTACTAGAGACAGAAAGAGCGCGACCCAGAGTTTCGGGACGTACTGTAGCAAGAAATATACAGGGACTATCCTATTCGGAGAGTGAAGACCCATTGTTACTCGACGCAAGGGCACCTCTATGCCCCTCACCCGGAGCAGCTTTTCTCGGGAGGCACTCTTGACAATTAATTACTAGTGGTCCAACCAATGATGGCTCCAAACCTAGCCTTACCTAAACATGAGCTTATCTATGATATGATATACAGTGGCGAACCATCTATAATCGAGATGGCACGGGTCGCTGGCTGCAATAAGAGTACTATTTCAAGAATCTTTTCTAATATTAGGGCCAACAAGGGCGTGGAGACTTTAGATTTCATTCTGCTATCTAAGCGGGGTGGCCTTCAGCAGCGCGGTGCCACAATTAGGTGGAGTTCTCCTATGGCTAAGCTAAAACCATCTGCGCCTACGGAGTAACTCATCACTAAATCACATAAATCAAAGTCATATGTGAAAAGTCATTAATTCAATCGGGTCAGACTCTTACTAGCAACTCTTCATACAAGTGACGGAGATAAGCAAATCGAAGCTCGGCAAAGTCGTCCTAACAGGCTGATGAGTATGGTTAATTGGCGTCTACCTAGTGAAAAGGCGGTAGTGACGTGTCCATTGACGCATTGACCAGTGGAGTGACGTAGCGTAGGTGCCAAAAGTCTCGCAAATTCTCCAATTACGTACGAAAGTTTAGATCAAGCAGGGCTATGGCCCGTTCCCTCTAACATAAAGAAGTCCACTCGGCGCTTTATGCACAAAACTTGAACGCAAAAAACTCATACTCTACTTTGGACTAATTCTACTTTGCGACGTCGATTACACATAGCGAACATTCGCTTAACGATTAATACCGTTATGGCAGAGAATGATTACGTTGTAAGCGATGCTTTTATTCACAGCCTATAGGTTTTCTAATCAAATAATATAGGTCGTCTTCAAGGACACCGCCACAAACGACCAAATCGATAAATATGCCAATCGTGTCACTAATGCCGGAGGTTCAATCCACTCTATATATTACAGAAATGATAATCCCATTATTTATGGATTTATGTTCGTGTTCTCTCTAACAAGACTTAACCTCCCACTTCATATATGATTGCGCTAACATTAAGCAAAATCAGCGCTGGAATTCCCCACCATATTTATTCTTCGTTTCAAGACGACGATCTCATTGAGTATGTCGAGGATGTCGAGGCTAAGGAGCCACTTTAGTTCGACGACGATAAATTCATCGCCTCTTAAACCGCGAAGTGAGTGTGAAGGGCATTAGATTGCTAGCAGAACGGTAAAGCGGTCAGGTGTTCACTTGTTTGCAGGAAGGTAATTTTGGCTCTTATAAACCATAGCAGCATAATACTGCAAAATGAATAGGGATTGATCTTAGTATGAGGCCATGGAAATAAAGGGCCGTCGTTCCAACCAGGTCTTTTTAGCTATTATTATTAACATGGTTGTGTGTTAGTTTCCACTAAGTGTGTTCCGGGGTGACTATGGCTGACAGGCTGAGTATTATGATAAGCGGGTTCATGGGTAGTCTGTAAGGACAGTAAGCAGTAATGCAAGTCACTATTTGCAGGTCGGGTGCCGAGTAAGCCTCCCAGACCGTCACTTGGATATAGGAGCGGAAGGGAAAAGACAGGTCGCCAGATTATCGAGGGACTCAAGCTCTAGTGTTTGACTTGTTTGTATTTCCCTGGAAAATTCTAGTTCCCTTGTGTTACCAATACAGTTACAAGACGAGGCAACGTATTTTAATGAAAGTAAATCACGGTATCGAGACTGGTACAGGAATATTGATATTCCGGTTTTTACCTAATATGGTATAGTGTTTCTTGGCAATGGGGCTAAATAATCACTCGAAGAGTGTAGGCGGTTGCACCAGTTTCGGGACGTACTGTA